>NC_057796.1:369970539-369985183 GCF_018294505.1 Triticum aestivum | reverse complement strand
AAGAAGTAACGAAGGGGGAACATAATAAATAATAGAGCAATCAAAGCATCACAAAGCATAACATGACAAACGCGGTGCTAGATGTGCCCTAACGCGGTAGTAGGTGATATCGACAAAGGGGGGAAACATCCGGGAAAGTATTACCGGTGTTTCGCGTTTTCGGACAGATGAACTGGAGGGGGAAAGTTGCGTGTTTTCTATGCTAGGGATGTGTGGCGGGCGAAAGGGCTGCGTATCCGGATTCGTCTCGTCGTTCTGAGCAACTTTCATGTAGAAAGTATTTTCATCTCAGCTACGGTTTATTTTATATGATTTTCTAAAGTTTTAATTATGTTTAGAATTTATTTAATCATTTTAAATCAACATTATCCAGAATAGTGTATGCTCTGACGTCATCATGACGTCAGTGTCGGGTGGTTGGTGCAACATATGCCAAGGGATGGCTTATCATTGTGGGAGCCAATAAAACGTCGCCGGTGCCTGGAAACGGGATGAGGCGTAGACATGCACGCCGGCGAATCTTACCCAGGTTCGGGGCTCTCCGAGGAGATAACACCCCTAGTCCTGCTCTGCGGGGTCTCCGCATGATCACTAGATCGATAAAAGGTAGCTACAATCGCTCCTAGAGCTGTTGAGATCAAGGGAGAAGAAGAACAAGGCTAGCTCTTGCTTCTCTCCATCTATGGTGTGTGTGCTATGCTCGGATGGCCACTCTATGCTCAGAAGCCAACTATGCTTGGGTCCGAACCCTTTGCATGGGTGCTCCGGGGGGTTTATATAGGCCTACCCCCCGGGGGTACAACGGTAATCCGACTGGGATCTGGTCCCAGCCGTCAGTGTCTACGCTCGCCGGCTTCTCAGCCGGCTGCTGGGTCCCGCCGGCTGCCGGCTACTTGGTCGACAGGCCGGCCCCACCGCCTAGGGTCTTGTCGGCAGCTGCTCACTGTAGCCTCGCCTGTGATGGCGAGGGCTTTGTCGAGGTAAGCATGGCTACAGTGGACCGCCTCGGGGGCTATCACTGTAACCTCACCTCGTCTTGTCTCCTTAATGGGGCTCCTACTTCGAGGAAGGGATCAGCCTGCTTCTGGAGGCCAGCTATGCTCTCGGCCGACTGGGAAAGGCCGGGCCGCCTTCATGCCTCTCTCTGGCTGAAGGGGCCCGCAGTCCTTGGGTCGTACAGGAGGGGGTCGTGGATGATGTCGAGGTCAGCATGGCTACAGTGCCGAGCCGCACGGGAGACGTCCGTCCCGTACGGCCTCCTGGAGCCACGCCCGCCTCGGGCTTTGGGGGTAGTGGGCCGCACTGTGGCCACACCCCATCACGTCGCTGTTATGTAGGAGTGGTTGCGGTCTTGGCCGGCTCCTCGGAGTCGGCCACCCCGTAGTCGTCTTGGGGGGGAGTCGGCGAGGCTGGGTCGACTTCCGGGAGTCGGCTTTAGTGGTAGCCGGCCGAGGAAGGCGGCTCAAATGCTTGGAGTGCTTGAAGGCCCAAAGGCCTGATAAATTTGCTGCAGTGCCAGGGGTAGTCGGAATGGCTACCCGTGGCCATTTACTCCGACAGTAGTCCCCGAAGCTGATTGGGCTTCGAGGTGGAGTGGGATTTTGAGAAGCTCGATCAGCTTCCTATCGTGACAAGCCGGCAGCTGGGAGCCGGCTTCGGTCAGGCACGCCGTTTGAGTCGAATTCTTCTGGAGTCGGGGGGCGGGAACCCGCGGATACGTGCACCGGGCCGCGGGCCGGCCTCGGGCCGCTGGCGTGCCGCGTGGCCGGAAAGCCTGCCAGCCCACGCGCGCGACGGGACGTCGCCGCAGGGAGTGGGCCCGCCACGTCCGTGCCCCGGCCCGGGCGCGGATCCTTTGTATCCCGAAACCGCCCGCACGTTCCGTGCGGCAGTTTCGGCTCGCACTAATGCGTAATTAGCGCGAGACGTGGGCGGAGCGGGCGCGGTTAATTCCACGTCTCTCCACCCCCCACGTTCGGCCTCTTCAGCCGCGCGAGGCTATAAGTAGGGGGAGGTGGAGGGCGGCAGGACCTCGCACGCCCCTCCTACTTCCTCCGTCTTCTTGCCTTGCTCGTTCTCGAGACAGCACCTCGCCGCCGCGCTCTTCCTCCGCACGCTCCTCCGCCGCCGTGCTAGCTTCCGCCATGCCTCCCCACGTGGAGCAGCTTGGCGGGGATTGGGATGGCTCCATCGTTCATAGCGACCACATCGACTTCCTCCGCGACACCCGGCGTCTGCCCAGCACGGACAAAGTGGAGGTCCGCCTTCCGTTGGAGGAGGAAATCAGGCCGGCACCGCGGGAGGGCGAGCGGGTGGTCTTCCGCTCGCACTTCCTGCGCGGCTTCGGCCTGCCGGTGAGCACCTTCTTCCGCACCTGGCTCCAGCCGCACCACCTCACCCCCAACGCGGTGGTGCTGCTGTCGGCCTTCGTCACCCTGTGCGAGGGCTACCTCGGCGTCCTCCCCACCCTCGAGCTCTGGGGGGAGTTCTTCCAGTCGAAGCTGGGCACGCGCGTGCGGGGCGTGCCGGCTCAGACCGGCGCCTTCATCGCGTCGCGGAGATCAGGCGCCGACAACCCTTTCCCCGTCATCACGCTGATCCAATCCGTGAAGAAATGGCAGAAGTCATACTTCTACGTGCGGAACATCGCTCCCCGGGGCGACTACCTCAACCTGCCGGCCTACATGGCTGGCCCTCCGGCGGGCAGGCTGCCCCAGTGGTCCTTCCGGGCCGTGACGCTGTCGCCGGGAGGAAACGCCGCCATCGCCCGCCTCCGGGTGATGGTCCAGTCGGAGGGCCTGACGGGGCCCGATCTCCTGGCCGCGTTCGTCACGCGCCGGGTCCTTCCACTCCAGAGCCGGCCTCATCTGATCTGTCAGATGAGTGGCCAGCTCGATCCAAGCCGGATGTGCACCAAGGAGATGCCGCCGCCCAACGCCGCTGACATGGTGAACTACCTTGCCAACTGCCAACTTCCTGACAACTGGCGATTCGGCAAGGAGCCGTACAGCCGCGCCAATCCTCCGCCTGCGGTACGCTCCCCTCGTCTCTTTCTCTGTCTCTCTCTCTCTCTCTCAGCTTGGTCACCAAGTTCCTCCAGGCCGACACTAACTCAGTCGGCTTGCTCTTTTCGATAGAGTCCTCTGCTCCGGCCGGCCGGCGGGGCAGACGTGGAGCGCCGCTTCGCCCCCGACCGGACCGAGCACGACCAGGATGACCCCGATCTGGGGGCAGTCCATATGGAGGATGCCGCCGAGCCGGCCGGTGGCCAAGCCGGCGACGAAGCAGGCGGCTCTGGGTTCACCGCGACCTTCGACGACTGGCCCGACGAGGACGAGGCCGAAGCCGTCCCGCATCGCCAGCCGGCAGCCGGACGCGGCGCGGGCTCCTCCGGCGCGCAGCCCGCTCGGGGTAGAGGCCAGAAACGCCGCGCTACTCAGGGCATGTTCGGGAGCCGGACGAAGAAGCCCAGGGGTGGAGCGGCGGCCACAAGGCGGGAAGAGGCGGCCGCAAAGGCGGCTCGCTTCCGCAAAGTGGTGAAGCAGCCACAGACTGTGTCGGCGTAAGTTTTCGCTTTCTATGTTTTGTCCTTCTTTCTTTCCTTCGGTGGTTCTTGAATCTTCGTTTTCTTCTTCAATGGTCAGAGCTCCACTGTCACTTGAGCGGGCAGCTGCCGGCTCCGTCGTCGAGTCGCCAGGGGGCTCTGGGAGCACCACCCGCCGCGTAGATCCCCGCGCCGCCCTCCTGGAGGCGACGGAAAGGAACGCACGGGAGGTGCGGGAGGAGCAGGAAGCGCGGGAGGCGGAGGCACGGAGGGCAGCCGCCGCCCAGGCAGCTCGGGAGGAGGAGGCGGCGAAAGCGCTCGCCGAGGCCGTGGCTAAGGCCCAGGCGGAGGCCGAGGCCGAAGCGGCGGCAGGGGAGGCTCTGATGGTCACCCCCCTGCGCACCATGGCGCCTGGGGGCATGGATCCCTCGCCGGGGGAGCCAGCGGCTCCCAGCCGGGGCTGGCAGGAAGCGGCGACGACGTCGTCATCTTGGAGAAGGCTCCGGAGCCGACCCCGCCGACTGGGGCGGGCCAAGGTGGCCGGCCTGAACCGCCGCCTGCGCAGTCGGCGGAGGGTGCGCCGGCCGCGAGGGTCGAGGTGGCGGTCAGGATTCCGCCAAGCCGGCGTGCGGGGAAGGCCGCGGCGGAGCCGCAGAAGGCGGCGTCGGAGCCGCAGCCGGCCGTGGGCTCCAGCTCGTCGGCCCAAGACGCGGAGGTGGCCAGCGCTACCTCAGGGTGGACACCGGGCGGAGGGTCAGCCGTGGTGAATGTGGCTGCGCAAGACGTCCAGACCCGGCTCCAAAGCCAAGCCGCGGCGCTGAGGCAGTTCACCGACGAGTTCCTCGCGACTCGGGCGGCCATCCGGGTTAGTGCTCCCATCTTGTTTCTTCTTGACTTTGCTTTTTTCTTGATCTTGACTTCTCCTGTGGGGGCGCGTCAGCGCACCCACTGGGTGTAGTCCCCGAGTTCCGAGTCGGCTGCTGAGCAGGCGGCTTGGAACTTCCTGGAGATTTTGTTGCTTTTGTTCTCACTTTGGTCTTCTGTCTGCCTTGCAGGACTACCACAACCTCCGAGCGGCCGCCTTCAACTCCCAGGCTCGGGAGCTGACTCAGAAGACCGTTGATCTCACTGAAAGCCGAGGTATGTGACTTGATTTTTATCTCATGTGGGGGCGCGTCAGCGCACCCACTGGGTGTAGTCCCCGAGATTCGGGCCGACTACTGAGCAGTCGGCTCGGATCTTCCTTGATGATTCCTTACTGTTCTTCTTCTTCTTCTACCTCTGCAGCGGCCAACACCAGTCTGAGGGCCCAGCTGGGGGAGTCCCAGACTGCTCTTCGTGCCAAGGATGCGGAGCTTGCCGCCTTGGTGCAGGAGCGCGACCGCCTGGTCAAGAGGCTAGCCGACCAGGAGGAAAGCCATAAGGCGGCGCTGAAGGCGGCGCATGACCGTGAAGCCGCTCTCCAGGCCGAGTTCGAGACTGAGGCGGCCGGCTGGGCGGACGTCAAGCAGACTCTGGTCTCCGGCTACGGCCAAATCGAGGATCTGGTTGACGGTAAGCCGTCTATCCCTTCGTCCTTCCTGCCGTCTGCCACTTTGGCTTGTTTTTCTGATCTTGGTGTTTTTCTTTCCTTTTCTTCTTCGCGCAGAGTACTTCCCCGGCTATTCCACCGCTGCCAACCAGGCCATCGAGGCCCGTCGCCAGGCGAAGAGGCAAGCCGACTTCGAGATCTCGCCAACCGCCGGCCGCTCGCTGGAGGAACAACTCCTGGCGATCCAAGCTCGCATCCAGCCGGCTCACCGGCTTCTCCGCCGGCTTCAGCACGCGGGATCGCAGGTCTTGGCCGCCCTCTGGCCTGGCCAGGCGGTCCCTCGCACCCCCAGTCGGACCGCCAACTGGCTGGAGGTTGCGGTCGGCCGCTTCGAGGCTTGGAAGGCGTCAGCGGCTCGCTCCGGCGCCAGGCGGGTGCCGGAGTTCGTAAGGCCTGGTATCCCGGCCTGAACTTGGACCAGCTAGCGACCTGGCGGCAGCAAGCCAACATGGAGCTGGAGCCGGTGCGGCCGGCCATCATTCGGCGAGTTTCAGCGATCGCCGACTACACCGACACCAACGTCTTCGCCCCCGAGGTGGACGACAATGGAGTCGCCCAGCCGGAAGATTGGTTCGGGCTGGACCCAGCGTACGGCGAGGACTCGGCGGAGGAGATCGACTCCAGCGACGAGGGCGAGGAGGAGGAGGAAGAGGGTGACGACGACGAGCCGGCTGGTGGAGCGGCCGACCAGCCCCAACTTGACCGCTCCTCCAGCACTACGCCGCGCGCCTCCACGCCTCCTGCCGCTGGAGGTGGTCAAGCCGAGGCCAGCTAGGCGGCCACTCCCTTAGCCGGCGAGCTGCCTTCACCGATCAGCTCGGCCTCCAAGTCGCGCCTTAGTCTTCTTTCCTTGTTTTCCTGTCTTGTTACTTTCGAACAATGTTTGGTTAAGTCTGCACAATTCCACCCACTGGGTGTATTCAAACTTAATTCTGCTGCCGGCCTCTGGGCGGCTTTATGTATATAATTTATGCAATCGGTCTTTCCTTGTACTTTCGCTTTTTGTCCTTCTGCTTTTTTCTTTGCCGCCCTCCCTTGGTTGCCGCCTCCCCAGTCAGACAATTGCTCTGCAATCTGTAGCCAGGGGGGTGCCTGGCCGATTGGGGAGGGGGAAATACTTTAGCTCTGCTAGACTGAAGCTAAGTTTTTTAGGAAGCCGGCCAGCCGGCTGTTCTGGCAGCCGGCGGGCATGTTTTGAGGCCGTCCTCTTGCTATATAGGTTCGTAATTCCTTAGCCGTTTTTTGTGTGGGCGACCTTTCTGTCTTCTCTCTTGCTATTCGGACAGTCAGTTCTTTGAGCTGCGACTTTCAACAAGAGAGGACTCGGGAGCCGGCGCACTACTTTGCTGACTTCAGGAAGAACTTTCAATATGGCGCAAGGCGGCCAGTCCCCGGGCCGACTAGTCGAACCCGGTGCCGGACAAGAATTCAAAATGTAATAATACATTCAAGGATATGACACTCGTCATTCATAGATAAATAAAAGGCAGTCCCCGAGTACTGTTCGGGGGGCCTGTTGGTTTGTACTTATACAAAAAAGGGAGCGTGATACATACTGCTTTTCAGCTGTAAAATCGTCTTAGGAGGTTTGCGTTCCATGGTCGCTCCGACTCCTTGCCGGAGTCGTCTCTCTTGCGTGCTCTTGGTTTTTGCGCGTCGATCAAGTAGTAGGAGTCGTTGCCGAGTGCTTTGCTGACGACGAAGGGGCCTTCCCAAGGGGCCGAGAGCTTGTGCTGGCCGGCTGTTCGCTGGATCAGCCGGAGCACAAGGTCGCCCTCTTGGAAAGATCTTGGCTTGACCTTGCGGTTGTAGTAGCGGCGCAGCCCTTGCTGGTAGATGGCGGACCGACTGAGGGCCAACAGTCGGCCTTCTTCCAGCAGGTCGACGCCGTCTTCTCTTGCTTCTTTGGCTTCCTCTTCCGTGTACATGGTGACCCGAGGCGAGTCGAACTCGATGTCTGTTGGGATGACAGCCTCGGCACCGTACACAAGGAAGAATGGAGTGAAGCCGGTTGACTTGTTGGGTGTAGTGCGCAGACTCCAGAGGACAGCCGGCAGCTCTTCGAGCCAGCAACCGGCCGATCGCTCCAGTGGTACAACGAGTCGAGGCTTGATGCCGGAGAGGATGAGTCCGTTTGCTCGCTCGACCTGGCCGTTTGACTGCGGGTGGGCAACGGACGCTAAGTCCAGTCGGATGCCCTGCGTCACGCAGAAACGTGCCAGTGCTCCTTTGGCGAAGTTCGTGCCGTTGTCAGTGATGATGTTGTGCGGCACGCCGTACCGAGTAGTGATGTCGGTGATGAATGTCACGGCAGTCGGCCCGTTCAGCTTCTTAATTGGCTTGGCTTCAATCCACTTTGTGAACTTGTCCACAGCAACGAGTAGGTGTGTCAAGCCGCCGCGGGCTGTCTTGAAAGGGCCCACCATGTCCCGTCCCCAGACGGCAAAAGGCCAGGTGAGGGGATTGGTCTTGAGGGCAGAAGCCGGCAGGTGTTGTTTGGAACTGAAGACTTGACATCCTCTGCAGCTCTTGACTATTTCTTTGGCATCCTCCAAGGCAGTCGGCCAGAAGAAACCATGGCGGAAAGCCTTGGCCATGAGGGATCTTGAGGCGGCGTGATGGCCGCATTCACCTTGGTGGATGTCTTTGAGGATTGCCACTCCTTTTTCTGGCTCGACGCAACGCTGGAAGACTCCAGTAACGCTGCGCTTCACGAGCTCCCTATTGATTATTGTATATGCTGCGGCTCGTCGTTGCACTAGTCTTGCTGCGATCTCATCAGCCGGCAGCTCTCTGCTGACTAGGAACTTGAGGATGGGCTGGGCCCATGAGGGAGCTGTGACTTCTTCTGCTGTTAATGTGGCCACCATGACTCGGGTGGGTGAATTGGGTGTTGCATTGGGGTCGGCCACCACTTCTCGTGTCGTTGCAGTCCCCGGGCCGACTGCTGCAGTCCCCAAGCCGGGTTCTGAAGTCCCTGGGTCGGGTGCGACTACAGCAGTCCCCGGGCCAGTCGTCGAAGTCCCCGTGCTGCCTGCGGGATATCTTGAGCCGGATCCGGCTGTTTCTGGCGTAGGCGGCACGAAGATGGAATCCGACTCTGGAGACGGCTTGATGGACGGCTTGAGGAGGCACTGGAGGGAGATGCCAGTCGGTATGGTTTGTCGGGTGGAGCCGATTCGTGCTAGGGCATCTGCTTGGTCGTTGTCGGCCCTTGGCACGTGAAGGAACTCGCACCCTTCAAAGTATCCGCTTATCTGTTGGACGAGGAAATGATAGCTCGCCATGTTCTCGTCCTTGGCGTCCCAATCGCCAGATGATTGCTGACCACCAAGTCTGAGTCGCCGTAGCACAGGATCCGGCGTATGCCAAGTTCTTTGGCTAGCCGGAGCCCGTGTACGAGTGCCTCGTACTCGGCCACGTTGTTGGAGGCGGCGAAGTGGATCTGCAGCGTGTACTTGAGCTTGTCGCCTTTGGGAGAGGTGAGGACGATGCCGGCTCCCAAGCCGGTGCGCATCTTGGACCCGTCAAAGTGCATCCGCCAATGGGTAGAGTCGGGAGCCGGCGTTAGGTACTGGGTCTCGGCCCAGTCGACGAGGAAGTCGGCCAATGCTTGCGACTTGATGGCGGTGCGGGGTTGATAAAAAATCGTGTAGGGCGCCAAGGCAATGGCCCATTTGGCCACCCGGCCGGATGCATCCTGGCTGCCTATGATCTCGGCGAGCGGGGCAGTGCACACGACCGTGATGGGGTGCTCTTGGAAGTAGGGCTTCAATTTCTTGGCAGCGAAGTACACCCCATAGCACATCTTCTGGCAGTGCGGGTAGTTTTGCTTTGAGCTGGACAGTACTTCGCTGAGATAGTAGACCGGCCTCTGGACTAGTTGGGCTCGGCCTTCCTCCGGGCGCTGGAGCACAACAACAGTGCTGACGACTCGGCTTGTCGCGGCGATGTAGAGGAGCATGGGCTCCTTCTCAGTCGGCGCAGCCAGGACAGGCGAAGTGGTCAACATTTTCTTCAACTCATGGAAGGCTTGGTCGGCTTGATCATTCCACTCAAAGTGAGTGGACTTCTTCATGAGTCGGTACAGGGGGAGGGCCTTCTCTCCTAGTCGGCTGATAAAACGGTTCAGGGAGGCTAAGCAGCCGGTGAACTTCTGCACATCTTGCAGCTTGGTGGGAATCTCCATCCTCTCAATGGCTTTGATCTTGACAGGGTTGCACTCAATGCCGCGTTCGGAGACCAGGAAGCCTAGCAGCTGGCCGGCTGGCACTCCGAACACGCACTTCTCGGGGTTGAGCTTGATCTGGAATCGGCGCAAGTTGGCAAATGTCTCTTTCAGGTCTTCCAGCAAGGTACCGCGCTTCTCTGTCTTCACCACAATGTCGTCTACGTAGACATGGGCATTTCTGCCGAGTTGTTTCAAGAGACATTTCTGCATGCAATGCTGAAAGGTGGCACCGGCATTTCTCAAGCCGAATGTCATCGTCAGGTAGCAGAAAGCTCCAAAGGGTGTGATGAAGGCAGTCTTCAGGCGGTCAGCTGGGTCCAACTTTATCTGATGATACCCTGAGTATGCATCCAAAAAACTCAACAGCTCGCATCCGGCTGTGGAGTCTATTACTTGGTCAATCCGTGGCAAAGCAAACGGATCCTTTGGGCAGGCCTTGTTCAAACTCGTGTAGTCTATACACATACGCCACTTGTTATTCTTCTTCAAAACCAGAACTGGATTGGCAAGCCATTCTGGAAAGAACACTTCCATGATGAAGCCGGCGGCAAGGAGCCGGGCTATTTCTTCTCCCACAATTCTTCGCTTCTCTTCTGATAGTCGGCGGAGGGGTTGCTTGACCGGCTTCGCATCAGCTCGGACGTGTAGTTTGTGCTCGGCGAAATCCTTCGGGACACCCGGCATGTCCTTTGGGGACCATGCAAAGATGTCTCGATTCTCATGGAGGAAGTCGACGAGCTCGCATTCCTATTTACTGTCCAGGTTTGCCCCAATCACGGCGAACCTCTCCGGGTGCTCCGGGTCTAGAGGTATCTTCTTCGTCTCTTTCGCAGGCCGGAAGGAGCCCTGCGCATCACAGTCCTTGGGGTTGGGGGACAAGGCCGGCTGCTTGCCGGCCATGGCCACAACCCGTTCCAACATCTTCTTCTCTTCTGCCACCACGAGGGACTCGGCCAGCCGGCTGCTGGCCATGGCACACTCGATGGACTTCTTGTAGTCGCCGGCTACCGTGATGATCCCCTTCGAGCTCGGCATCTTCATCTTCAGGTAGGCGTAGTGGGGCACAACCATGAACTTGGCCAAAGCAGGTCGGCCAAGCAGTGCATGATAGGGGCTCTCTAAATCCACTACCTCGAACCATATTGCTTCCCGGCGAAAATGATCTTTGTCTCCGAAGAGAACATCCATTTTGATCTTGCCGATTGGAGAGCAAGATAGGCCGGGTACGATACCATGGAAGACGGTGCGGCTCGGCATGAGCTGCTTCGCTTTGATGTTCAGCTTGTCCATGGTATCATGGTACAGTATGTTGATACTGCTTCCGCCGTCTATCAGGATGCGGGAAAATCTGGCAGCTCGCCTCTCCGTCGCAAGGGTGACGTCCAAGACCATAGCGTAGGAGCCAGGCGAAGGCATCACCTCTGGGTGGTCGGCCTGGCTCCAGCTGATGGGCTTTTCCGACCAATGCATGAACTCGGCGGGGCTAGAGGCGACTGCGTTCACTTCTTGGTGCTGCTGGCGTCGGCTGCGCTTGTCGTCAGTTTGACTTGTGAAGACGACGTAGGCGTCGTGCGCTTCGGGGAACTCGTCTTGGACGGCGCCGACTGCCGGCCGAGCCGCCGGCTGCTGAGGGGCTGGAGGCGGCGGGCCGGGAGGAGGAGGAGGCGGCTGCATTCCCTCGCCCTTGGTGATGTGGGTGAGCCAGTGGCACTTCCGGGTTGTGTGGTTGGATGGCTTCGCGCCGCTATGAAACTTGCAGGGGGCATCAAGAGCCTGCTCGTAGGAGAAGGCCGGCTGCCAAGGCGGCTGGCCACCCTTCTTCTTGGGAGCGGGCCGCTCTTCGGGCTGCTCGTCTTCAACCGTGGCCACTTGCCGGCTAGAGGAAGTCGGCATAGGGCCCTTGCGCTTGTGGTCGTTCTGGTAGGGGCGCCGGTTTGCGTCGCCAGCCGGCGTCTTGGGAGCCGGAGCGATTACTTTCCCCGAGGCATCCACTCGGAGCTCGGTCTTCATCGAGGAGTCGGCGGTGGCGTACTTGTCGGCGATGATCAGCAACTCATCGAGGGTAGCCGGCTCGTCGCAGAGGAGTCGGTGCTTGAGGAGGGTGCCCTCTCGGCACCCGGCGGTGAAGTACTCGATGGCCTGGACCTCATGCACCCCTTCGCAAGAGTTGCGGAGTTTGGCCCATCGCGTGAGGTAGTCGCGAGTCGACTCGTTGGAACCTTGGATGCAGAGGGAAAGCTGGCGAGGCTTGGGAGGCCGCTTGTAGGTGCTGGTGAAGTTGCGGACGAAGACTTCGGTGAAGTCTAGCCAGCTGTTGATGCTGTAGGGCTTGAGGCTGTTGAGCCATGTGCGTGCTGTGCCTTGCAGCATGAGGGGGACGTACTTCACGGCGACGCGCCGGTTGCCGTTGGCTATGCTGACGGCCGCGGAGTAGTCGATGAGCCAATCTTCCGGCTTCACCGAGCCGTTGTACTTGGGCGTGTCTCTGGGGAGCGAGAACCCTTTGGGAAAGGGCTCGTCGCGGATGCGGGGGCCAAAGCATGGCGGACCGACATCGTCTTCTTCTTCTAACGCCAAGGACCGAGCTAGGCAGTTGATCCTGTGGCGGGCGTCGTTCTCGCCGACCGAGTCGGTCACCAAGAGTCGGATGCGTGACCGACGGCGGAGTAAGGCGTCTTTCTCTTCGAGGCGGGGGAGGAGGCAGATTCCCTTGGTGTTCTACCGCTCGAGGGCGGCCATCCGCGTCGCGCTCGATGGTGATGCGAGTCCGGCTGCGGCTGGCAGCCGGCTCCTTGTCTTTCTACTGGCGCGCGCCGCTCGCAGTCGGCGTGCGGGACGTCGCGGCGTGTTCCCGGTGCGGGAGGTGGCTATCAGCGCGGACGCCGGCTTCGTGCCGTTCTGCAGCCGCATCGATCAGCTGCTGGATCCGTCTCGTCATGTAGGGGAGCTCATCGGCTCCCAGCCCATTGAGCTCCTCTGCAGCCGCCTGAGCGGCCCGCAGATTCTCGAGCGGGGTGGCGTAGACAGGGCGATCTGTGCCCAGCATGCTGGCAACGGCTGCGCCGCGCTTCTGGACGAAGCCGGCTCGGCTCGGGCCGCTAGGCGGCGGCGTGCCGAAGGCGGCGCGGTCGACTTCGTGCTGGTGGGCCTCGGTGAGGCGTCTCATCGAGGCTATCTTCTTGCCCTCCGCGATGAGGGCAAGGCGGCGTGCCTCATGGGTCTCGGCGTCGGCATCGGCCGGGATGGGGACGGAGAGGTCGTGCATCGCCGCTTGCTGAGCGTCGTGGGCGTTCTCGCCCGAGTTGGAGACGTGGCTGATGACCAGCACTTCGGTGACAGCGCTGCTGCCGCTGTCAGCTCGAGGGAGGGGGTCGTCAAAGAGCACCACATCGGAGGGGTAGGCGTCGAGCGACGCGGTGTCGGAGTCGATGAGCATCGGGTCGGTGGAGCCGACAGACTCCCTATCCGCGGCGGGCTCGCTGGAGACGTGCAGTTGGTCGAGGAGGCTGACGAGGCGGCTCTCGGGGTAGTCGGTGCCTGCGTCAGACGCAGGCTCGTCGGAGATGCGAGTCTCGCCGAGCAGATCGGCGAGGCGGCTCGCTGCGCAGGCGTCGTCGACGCCCTGCAGCGCGTCGAGGCAAACGCCATCGGGCGCAGCAGGCTGGCTGCGCTCGCGGGGGAGGAAGAGGGTTCCCGTCCAGAACAGGTCTCCGGACGACGGTGCACCTGGCCCCACGGTGGGCGCCAAATGTCGGGTGGTTGGTGCGACATATGCCAAGGGATGGCTTATCATTGTGGGAGCCAATAAAACGTCGCCGGTGCCTGGAAACGGGATGAGGCGTAGACATGCACGTCGGCGAATCTTACCCAGGTTCGGGGCTCTCCGAGGAGATAACACCCCTAGTCCTGCTCGGCGGGGTCTCCGCATGATCACTAGATCGATAAAAGGTAGCTACAATCGCTCCTAGAGCTGTTGAGATCAAGGGAGAAGAAGAACAAGGCTAGCTCTTGCTTCTCTCTATCTATGGTGTGTGTGCTATGCTCGGATGGCCACTCTATGCTCAGAAGCTAACTATGCTTGGGTCCGAACCCTTTGCATGGGTGCTCCGGGGGGTTTATATAGGCCTACCCCCCGGGGGTACAACGGTAATCCGACTGGGATCTGGTCCCAGCCGTCAGTGTCTACGCTCGCCGGCTTCTCAGCCGGCTGGTGGGTCCCGCCGGCTGGTGGGTCCCGCCGGCTGCCGGCTACTTGGTCGACAGGCCGGCCCCACCGCCTTGGGTCTTGTCGGCGGCTGCTCACTGTAGCCTCGCCTGTGATGGCGAGGGCTTTGTCGAGGTAAGCATGGCTATAGTGGACCGCCTCGGGGGCTATCACTGTAACCTCACCTCGTCTTGTCTCCTTAATGTGGCTCCTACTTCGAGGAAGGGATCAGCCGGCTTCTGGAGGCCAGCTATGCTCTCGGCCGACTGGGAAAGGCCGGGCCGCCTTCATGCCTCTCTCTGGCTGAAGGGGCCCGCAGTCCTTGGGTCGTACAGGAGGGGGTCGTGGATGATGTCGAGGTCAGCATGGCTACAGTGCCGAGCCGCACGGGAGACGTCCGTCCCGTACGGCCTCCTGGAGCCACGCCCGCCTCGGGCTTCGGGGGTAGTGGGCCGCACTGTGGCCACACCCCATCACGTCGCCGTTATGTAGGAGTGGTTGCGGTCTTGGCCGGCTCCTCGGAGTCGGCCACCCCGTAGACGTCTTGGGGGGGAGTCGGCGAGGCTGGGTCGACTTCCGGGAGTCGGCTTTAGTGGTAGCCGGCCGAGGAAGGAGGCCCAAATGCTTGGAGTGCTTGAAGGCCCAAAGGACTGATAAATTTGCTGAAGTGCCAGGGGTAGTCGTAATGGCTACCCGTGGCCATTTACTCCGACAGTCAGCATGACGTCGGCAGTCAACAGTGCGGTTGACTGGGTCAAAACTGACCTGTGGGTCCACTGGGACCCACGTGTCATGGACTGTTCAATTAAGTAACAGTAGTTAATTAGTTTAATTAGTTAATTAGGTTAACTAAACATAATTAATTAAGTTAATTATTTTAGTTAATTAATATTTTTATTTATTTAGTATCACTTATAAATTCCTTAAAAAAATCGTTCTGGGAGGGGCGTGGGCCCCATGTGTCTGTGGCCTAGAGGGGCCTAACGGAGCAGGAGAAACGGGTGCGGGCGTGGGCGCCCGTGTGCGCCCGAGGCCACCAGGGGGCGGTGACGCCGGCCCCGGCAGAGGCCGACC